>NW_028188985.1:447181-472930 GCF_054131305.1 Coturnix japonica
CTATTCCCCCCATATCCCCCCATATCCCCCCCATTTTCCCCCTTAGACCCCCCTCAGCTCCACTTCAGACCCCCCCCCCACTTTACCCCCCCCCCCATAGATACCCCCCTCAGCCCCCCCCCCCCCCCCCCCCCCAAATACCCACCCCCCCAATACCCCCCCATAGATACCCCCCCCCCATTCCCTGTCCCCTCAGACCCCCCCCATATCTCACCGCTCTCGAGCTCTCCTCCCTTTTTAGCCGTGGCGGCGTTTCCCATTTCGGGCCTTTTTCTGATCCCGGTTCGGCCCGGCCCGGCCCGGCCGCCCGCTTCCCCGGCCCGGCCCGCCCCTAAGGCCCCGCCTCTCGCTTCCTATTGGTTGAAAGCTGAAGTAGCCGCTCTCCTATTGGTTGCCTCGCCTTAAGGCCCGCCTCTTCGCCGCCATTCGTTCAGGCCGTTGTGGCAGTGAGGCCGCCTATTGGTTGAGGTAGACGTCAGTAAGGAGTTCGTCCCGCCCCCGCCCGGCTCCTATTGGCTGCTTCGGGATAAAAATAGAACCCGGGGGCGGAGGCGGGGGCGTGGCTTAAGGCGGGGGCGGGACCTGGAGGGGGCGGTGGGGGCGTGGCCAATCAGATGGGAGGAGCAGAGTGATTGACAGCAGAGTGGGCGGGGCTTGAGGGAGCGGTCCGAACCCTCCTCCGGAAGTGACGTAATTGTGGGCCTACTTCCGGCTTTCCTTGCAGCCATCCATTCCTGTAATGGATCCAGGTCGGGTTTTACCCCCTATAGACAACGTTAAAGCAGCCATCCATTCCTATAATGGATCCAGGCCGGGTTTTACACCCTATAGACAACATTATAGCGGCCATCCATTCCTATAGTGGATCCAGGCCGGGTTTTACCCCCTATGTACCCCCCCACTAATCCAATCCAATCTAAATCCATTCCACATCCCCCCCCCAACCTTCAGACCCCCCCCTCAATTCATTCCCACCTCAGATCCACCCCAGACCTTCCCTCCCCCCCATTCAAACCCTTATTATCCCTGGGATCCGCATCCATTCCATTCCCATCCAGATCCAGTCCGTGTTTTACCCCCCATCCCTTAATATCCCCCCTCCATTCCATTTCAGTCCAAATCCAGGCCATGTTTTACCCCCCTCCCCTCCATTAAACCCCATTATCCCTGGGATCTGAATCCATTCCATTCCCATTTAAATCCAGTCCGTGTTTTACACCCCCCTCCCTTAATACCCCCCCATTTCATTCCATTTCAGTCTAAATCCAGGCCATGTTTTACCCCCCCCCCATTCAACCCACATTACCCCTCGAATCCGCATCCATTCCATTCCCATTCAGATCCAGTCCGCGTTTTACCCCCCCTCCTTTAATATCCCCTCCCTCCATTCCATTTCAGTCTAAATCCAGTCCATGTTTTACCCCCCCATTAAACCCCATTATCCCTCTGATCCGCATCCATTCCATTCCCATTCAGATCCAGGCCACGTTTTACCCCCTCCCTCCATTAAACCCCATTACCCCTCGGATCCACATCCATTCCATTCCCATTCAGATCCAGTCCGTGTTTTACCCCCCATCCCTTAATATCCCCCCTCCATTCCATCTCAGTCCAAATCCAGGCCATGTTTTACCCCCACTCCCCCATTAAACCCCATTAACCCTCGGATCCACATCCATTCCCATTCCCATTCAGATCCAGTCCGTGTTTTACCCCCCCCCCTCCATTAAACCTCATTATCCCTCGGATCCGCATCCATTCCATTCCCATTCAAATCCACTTCGGGTTTTCACCCCCCCCGCCCCCTCCTCCCGTTGATTGACAGCCGCTTTGCCCACTAGGGGGCGCTACTGATCTCCGGTTTAAAGGTGGGGGGGGCTTAAAGGGGGGGGGGGGGGAGGAGGAAAAAAAGGGGGGGGGGCCATGTAAAGGGGGGGGGGTGGGGGCCGCCCGCACCGCCCCGCACCGAGCACCGCATGGAGCTGCCCCCCCGGGCCCAGGTATGGGGGGGAATGGGGGTAAAATGGGGGGGGGGGCATGGGATGGATGGGGGGGGGGGGCAAGGAATAAAGGGGGGGGGGCATGGAATGGATGGGGGGGGGGGGCAAGGAATAAAGGGGGGGGGGCATGGAATGGGGGGGGGGGCAAGGAATGGAGGGGGGGGCATGGGATGGAGGGGGGGGCTGTGAGGTGGGGGGGGGGGTGATGAGATGGGGGGGGTATAAAGATGGGGGGGGAGAAGGGTGGGAATGGGGGGGGGGATGCGAAGATATGGGGGGGGGCAATGAAATGAGGGGGGGGGATGTGGGAATAAGGGGTTGAACGCGGGGGGGTTTGAAGTGGGGGGGGGGATTGGGGGGGTGTTGTGCAATGCGGGCTGAGCTGGGGGGGGGGGCAGATATGAAATGGGGGGGGGGGCTAAAAACGAAATGGGGGGGGGATCGGAATGTAATGGGGGGAGATCGGGAGGTGGGGGGGGGGCTTCGTGATGGGGGGGGTGGGATGGGGAAGGGAAGGGCGGGGGTTGGGGGGGGGCTGCAATATGGGGGGGGGGGCATACACTGCAATGAAGGGGGGTAGTAAGGGGGGGGCAATTAAATGGGGGGGGGGGCAATGCTTGGGGATGGGGGGGGGGGCTCCCATTACCTCCTTTTATCAGCCCCCCCCCCCCCATCACGAAGCCCCCCCCCCCCAAATTCGGGTGTGGATGCAGACATTGGAGGTGGAGGGGGGGGCGAAAAGATGGGGGGGGGGGGGGATGTCTGAACCTCCATCTTTTCTTATGGGGGGGGGGGATATTTATTCTGCCCCCCCCCCAAAATGGGGTAAATGAAGCACTGAGGGGTGGGGGGGGGGGGGGTCGGGATGTGCCCCCCCCCCCCTCGGTTTCAGATCGGGTCCCATGATGCCTCTCTCCAACCCCCCCCCCCCCCCCCATTGGTTTTATATGGGGGGGGGGCGTTTTATGGTGGGGGGGGGGGGGAGGAGGGAGGAGATGCTGGGGAGTTGCCCACAATGCACCGCGGCTCCGTTTCTATGGCAACGCGCCGGATGGGAGCTGCCCGCATCCCATAATACCCCGCTGTTAACAAGGGGGGGGGGGCGAGCAAGACCCCCCCCCACTTTAATAGACCCATAGAATCCAATGGGGGGGGGGGGGGGTGCGAGGATGAGACCCCCCCCTTATTATCAAGCCCTCATTAAACCCTCATTAAGCCCTTATTAATTAACACACCCCCCCCCCAACAGGTCCCGGCCCGGTGAGGGTCCCGTCGCCCCCCCCCCCCCCCATTTATTAACCTTAAAGCCCCCCACCCAATATTAAACAACCCCCCCCCCCCAAATCCAATATGGCGCCCCCCTCCCCCCCCCTTCGCACGTTGCTGCTGACGGCTGTGCTGGTCTGCTCTGCTACACAAGGTATTGGATGGGGGGGGGGTGAGTGTGTAAACGGGTGTGTAAATAGCTGTGTAAATGGGGGTGTAAATGGGTGTGTAAATGGGGGGGGGGATTTGTTGGGGGGGTGTAAAAAGGGGCCCCCCCCAGTGCTGTGACTGTGGGAGGAGGGGGGGGGGTTGTGGGTGTGCAAAAGGGGGGGGGAAGGTGCACTGGGTGTGTAAATGAGTGTGCAAATGGGGGGGAGATGGGAGGGGTGTGTGTAAAAAGGGCCCCCCCCTGGTGCTGTGAGTGTGGGAAATGGAGGAGGGGTGGAAGGGGATGGGTGTGCAAGGCTGTGGTGTGCAAGGGGGGTTGTAGTAGGCAGTGAGTGTGCAAGGCAATGGGTGTGAGTGTGCAAGGCTTTGGGTGTGCAAGGATGTGGCTGTGCAAGGGGGGTTGTAGAAGGCAATGGGTGTGAAAGGTTATGGGAGTGCATGGTGGTGGGTGTGCAAGGGGGGCTGTGAAAGCAATTGGGTGTGCAAGGTTTTGGGTGTGCAAGAAGGGCTGTAGAAGGTAATGAGTGTGCAAGGCTGTGGGTGTGCAAGGCAGTGGGTGTGCAAGGGGGCCTGTGGTAGGCAATGAGTGTGCAAGACAGTGGGCCTGCAGGGAGTGGTGGGTGTGCAAGGGGGGCTAGCGAAGGCAATGGGTGTGCAAGGCTGTGGTGTGTAAGGGGAGCTGTTGTAGGCAGTGAGTGTGCTCACTGTGCAAGGCAATGAGTGTGAGTGTGTAAGGCTTTGGGTGTGCAAGGCTGTGGGTGTGAATGGGGCTATAGAAGGCTGTGGGTGTGCAAGGGGGCCTGTGGTAGGCAATGAGTGTGCTAGAAAGTGGGTGTGCAAGGCATTGGGTCTGCAGGGAGCGGTGGGTGTGCAAGAGGGGCTAGCAAAGGCAATGGGTGTGCAAGGCTGTGGTGTGCAAGGGAGGCTGTAGAAGGCCGTGGGTGTGCTAGGCCATGGGTGTGCAAGGCTGTGAGTGTGCAACACTGGGTGTGAAGGAGGCTATAGAAGGCAGTGGGTGTGCAAAGCTGGGGGTGTGCAAAGCTTTGGGTGTGCAAGGCTGTGGGATTGCAAGGTGGTGGGTGTGCAAGGGGGCTGTAAAAGGTAATGGGTGTGCTCACAGTGGGTGTGCAAGGCAGTGGGTGTGTAAGGGGGTATGTAGAAGGCAATGGGTGTGCTCAATGTGGGTGTGCAAGGGGGGCTGTCAAAGCAATTGGGTTTGCAAGGTTGTGGGCGTGCAAGAGGGGCTGTAGAAGGTAATGAGTGTGCAAAGCAGTGGGTGTGCAAGGGAGGCTGTAGAAGGCAATGGGTGTGCTCAATGTGGGTGTGCAAAGCAATGGGTGTGCAAGGGGGGTTGTAGAAGGCAGTAAGTGTGCAAGGCTGTGGGAGTGCAAGAGGGGCTGTTGAAGGCAATGGGAGTGCAAGGCAGTGGGTGTGCAAGGGGGGTTGTATTAGGCAATAAGTGTGAAAGGCTGTGGGTGTGCAAGGGAGCTGTAGAAGGCAATGGGTGTGCAAGGTTATGGGAGTGCATGGTGGTGGGTGTGCAAGGGGGGCTGTCAAAGGCAATGGGTGTGCAAGGGGTTGTAGAAGGCGATGGGTGTGCTCAGTGTGGGTGTGCAAGGCAGTGGGCCCGCAGGGGGCTGTGGATTGCTGTGGGTGTGCAAGGAGGGCTGTAGAATGCGATGGGTGTGCAAGGCACTGGGAGTGCATGGCAGTGGTTGTGCAAGGCTGTGGGTGTGCAAAGCTTTGGCTGTGCAAGGCTGTGGGTGTGCAAGGGGGTTGTAGGAGGTGATGGGTGTGCAAGGCTATGGGCGTGCAAGCCTGTGGGTGTGCAATGGGGGTTGTATCAGGCAGTGGGTGTGCAAGGCTGTAGGTGTGCAAGGCAGTGGGTGTGCAAGGGGGGCTGTAGAAGGTGATGGGTGTGCAAGGCTGTGGGTGTGCAAGGCTGTGTGTGTGCAATGCATTGGGCGTGCAAGCAGCGTGCAAGGAGTGTGCAGTGAAGCGGTGGCAAGGCCGTAGCAATGGGGTGCGCGTGCAAGGGGTGTGCAAGGCATATGTGGGTGTGCAAGGGGGTGTGCAAAGCACCTATGGGTGTGCAAGGGGTGTGTAAAGCATATATGGCTGTGCAAGGGGTTTGTAAAGCATATATGGGTGTGCAAGGGGTTGTCCAATGCATATATGGGTGTGCAAGGGGCGTGCAAAGCACCTATGGGTGTGCAAGGGGTGTGTGTGCAACATGGGGTCGGGGTCATGGTGGGGTATGTGGGTGAATGGGACATCTATGGGGTATGGGGATCTATGAGGTGTGGGGACCCCTAAAGACCCCATACAATCCCATATTGACCCCTATAGACCCCACACAATTCCATATTGACCCCTATAGACCCCATATCATCCCATATTGACCCCTATAGACCCCATACCATCCCATATTGACCCCTATAGACCCCATATCATCCCATATTGACCCCAATAGGACACCCAGGCCCCCATATATGGCCATGTAGAACCCTAAAGACCCCATATCATCCCATATTGACCCCTAAAGACCCCATATCATCCCCCATTGACCCCTAAGGAACCCATATCATCCCATATTGACCCCTAAAGACCCCATATAACCCCATATCACCCCATATAACCCCATATACCGCAGGTCTGACCCCTAAAGACCCCATATCATCCCCCATTGACCCCTATAGACCCCATACAATCCCATATTGACCCCTATAGACCCCATATCATCCCATATTGACCCCTAAGGACCCCATACAATCCCATATTGACCCCTAAAGACCCCATATCATCCTATGTTGACCCCATAAAGACCCCATACAATCCCATATTGACCCGTATAGACCCCATATCATCCTATGTTGACCCCTATAGACCCCATATCATCCCATATTGACCCCCAAAGACCACATATCATCCCATATTGACCCCTATAGACCCCATATCATCCCATATTGATCCCTATAGACCCCATATCATCCCATATTGACCCAATAGGAAACTCAGACCCCCATATCATCCCCCATTGACCCTAAAGACCCCATATCATCCTATGTTGACCCCATAAAGACCCCATATCATCCCATATTGACCCCTAAAGACCCCATACAATCCCATATTGACCTCTATAGACCCCATATCATCCCATATTGACCCCTAAGGACCCCATACAATCCCATATTGACCCAATAGGAAACTCAGACCCCCGTATCATCCCCCATTGACCCTAAAGACCCCATATCATTCCCATTTAACCCCCTATACTGCAGGTCTGAGCCCTATAGACCCCATACCATTTCATATTGACCCCTATAGACCCCATATAACCCCATATCATCCCATATAACCCCATATTAACCCCATATCGCGCAGGTCTGAGCCCTATAGACCCCCTATCATCCCATATTGACCCCTATAGACCCCATATAATCCCATATTAACCCCATATCCCGCAGGTCTGAGCCCTATAGACCCCATATAATCCCATATAACCCCGTATCCCGCAGGTCTGAGCCCTATAGACCCCATACCATCCCATATTGACCCCTAAAGACCCGATATAATCCCATATTGACCCCATATAACCCCATATCACCCCATATCACCCCATATAACCCCATATCCCGCAGGTCTGAGCCCTAAAGACCACATATAATCCCATATAACCCCATATCCCGCAGGTCTGAGCCCTATAGACCCCATATAATCCCATATAACCCCATATCCCGCAGGTCTGAGCCCTAAAGACCACATATCATCCCCTATTGACCCCTAAAGACCCCATATCCTCCCATATTGACCCTTATAGTCCCCATATCCTCCCATATTGACCCCAAAAGACCCCATATCATCCCTCATTGACCCCTATAGTCCCCATATAATCCCATATTAACCCCATATCCGGCAAGTCTGAGCCCTATAGACCCCATATAATCCCATATTGACCCCTAAAGACCCCATATAACCTCATATCACCCCATTTAACCCCATATCCCACAGGTCTGAGCCCTATAGACCCCATATAATCCCATATTGACCCCTATAGACCCCATATAATCCCATATTGACCCCTATAGACCCCATATAACCCCATATAACCCCATATCACCCCATCTCACCCCATTTAACCCCATATCCCGCAGGTCTGACCCCTAAAGACCCCATATCATCCCATATTGACTCCTATAGACCCCATATCACCCCATATTAACCCCATATCCCGCAGGTCTGAGCCCTATGGACCCCATATCATCCCATATTGACCCCTATGGACCCCATATCATCCCATATTGACCCCTATGGACCCCATATCATCCCATATTGACCCCTATAGACCCCATATAACCCTATATAATCCCATATAACCCCATATCCCGCAGGTCTGAGCCCTATAGACCCCATATAATCCCATATAACCACATATAACCCCATATAACCCCATATCACCCCATATCACCCCATATCCTCCCATATCACCCCATATCACCCCATATAACCCCATATAATCCCATATAACCCCATATCACCCCATATCACCCCATATCACCCCATACCGTCCCATATCACCCCATATCACCCCATATCCTCCCATATTGACCCCATATAACCCCATATTAACCCCATATAACCCCATATTAACCCCATATCCCGCAGGTCTGAGCCCTATAGACCCCATATCATCCCATATAACCCCATATCCCACAGGTCTGACCCCTAAAGACCCCATACCATCCCATATTGACACCTAAAGACCCCATATCATCCCCCTTTAACCCCTAAAGACCCCATATCATCCCATATTGACCCCTAAAGACCCGATATAACCCCATATCACCCCATATAACCCCATATCCCACAGGTCTGACCCCTAAAGACCCCATATAATCCCATATAACCCCATATAACCCCATATAACCCCATATAATCCCATATTCTTCCATATCACCCCATATCACCCCGTTTAACCCCATATCCCGCAGGTTTGAGCCCTATAGACCCCATATCATCCCATATCATCCCATATAACCCCATATCACCCCATATCACCCCATATAATCCCATATAACCCCATATCCCGCAGGTCTGAGCCCTATAGACCCCATACCATCCCATATTGACCCCTAAAGACCCGATATAATCCCATAGAACCCCATATAGCCCCATCTAACCCCATCTAACCCCATCTAACCCCATATCACCCCATATCACCCCATATAACCCCATAACCCCATATAACCCCATATCACCCCATATCCTCCCATATAACCCCATATAACCCCATATCTCGCAGGTCTGAGCCCTATAGACCCCATATCCTCCCATATAACCCCATATCACCCCATATCCTCCCATATAACCCCATATAACCCCATAACCTCCCATATCACCCCATATAACCCCATATAACCCCATATCACCCCATATAACCCCATATCACCCCATATCACCCCATATAACCCCATATCACCCTGTATCCCGCAGGTCTGAGCCCTATAGACCCCATATCCTCCCATATAACCCCATATCACCCCATATCCTCCCATATAACCCCATATAACCCCATAACCTCCCATATCACCCCATATAACCCCATATAACCCCATATCACCCCATATAACCCCATATCACCCCATATCACCCCATATAACCCCATATCACCCTGTATCCCGCAGGTCTGACCCCTATAGACCCCATACCGTCCCATATTGACCCCTAAAGCCCCCATATAACCCCATATCACCCCATATCACCCCATATAACCCCATATAATCCCATATCACCCCATATCCTCCCATATCACCCCATATCCTCCCATCTAACCCCATATCCCGCAGGTCTGAGCCGTGCCGGGTTACCGTTTGGCTTGGTGCGCCGTGAGCTGGCGTGTGAGGGTTACCCCATAGAGCTGCGCTGCCCCGGCAGCGACGTGGTCATGGTGGAGAACGCGAACTACGGGAGGACGGACGATAAGATCTGCGACGCCGACCCCTTCCAGATGGAGAACGTGCAGTGCTACCTGCCTGATGCCTATAGGATCATGGCACAGAGGTATGGGGCTATAGGGGGATATAGGGTTATATGGGGTTATATGGGGTTATATGGGGTTATATGGGGTTATATGGGGTATTGGGGTTATGGTATGGGGATATGGGACCCCTTCCAGATGGAGAACGTGCAGTGCTACCTGCCTGATGCCTATAGGATCATGGCACAGAGGTATGGGGCTATAGGGTTATATGGGGTTATATGGGGTATGAGTGTTATATAGGGTTATATGGGGTTATATGGGGTATGAGTGTTATATAGGGTTATATGGGGTTATATGGGGTATGAGTGTTATATAGGGTTATATGGGGTTATATGGGGTTCTATGGGACCCCTTCCAGATGGAGAACGTGCAGTGCTACCTGCCCGACGCCTATAGGATCATGGCACAGAGGTATGGGGCTATAGGGGGATATAGGGTTATATGGGGTTATATGGGGTTATATGGGGGTATATGGGGTTATATGGGGTTCTATGGGACCCCTTCCAGATGGAGAACGTGCAGTGCTACCTGCCCGACGCCTATAGGATCATGGCACAGAGGTATGGGGCTATAGGGGGATATAGGGTTATATGGGGTTAGATGGGGGTATATGGGGGTATATGGGGGTATATGGGGTTAGATGGGGTTATATGGGGTTATATGGGGTTATATGGGGTTCTATGGGACCCCTTCCAGATGGAGAACGTGCAGTGCTACCTGCCTGATGCTTATAGGATCATGGCACAGAGGTATGGGGCTATAGGGGGATATGGGGTTATATGGGGTTATATGGGGTTATATGGGGTTCTATGGGGTTATATGGGGTTATAGGATGGGGGTACGGGGGTATGGGACCCCTTCCAGATGGAGAACGTGCAGTGCTACCTGCCTGATGCCTATAGGATCATGGCACAGAGGTATGGGGCTATAGGGGGATATAGGGTTATATGGGGTTATATAGGGTATGAGTGTTATAGGGGGGTTATATGGGGGTATATGGGGTTCTATGGGACCCCTTCCAGATGGAGAACGTGCAGTGCTACCTGCCCGACGCCTATAGGATCATGGCACAGAGGTATGGGGCTATAGGGGGATATAGGGTTATATGGGGTTAGATGGGGTTATATGGGGGTATATGGGGTTATATAGGGTATGGTATGGGGATATGGGACCCCTTCCAGATGGAGAACGTGCAGTGCTACCTGCCCGACGCATATAGGATCATGGCACAAAGGTATGGGGCTATAGGGGGATATGGGGTTATATGGGGTTATATAGGGTTAGATGGGGTTAGATGGGGTATGAGTGTTATAGGGGGGTTCTATGGGGGTATATGGGGTTATATGGGACCCCTTCCAGATGGAGAACGTGCAGTGCTACCTGCCTGATGCCTATAGGATCATGGCACAGAGGTATGGGGCTATAGGGAGATATAGGGTTATATGGGGTTATATGGGGTTATATGGGGTTATATGGGGGTATGGGACCCCTTCCAGATGGAGAACGTGCAGTGCTACCTGCCCGACGCATATAGGATCATGGCACAGAGGTATGGGGCTATAGGGGGATATAGGGTTATATGGGGTTATATGGGGTTCTATGGGGTTCTATGGGACCCCTTCCAGATGGAGAACGTGCAGTGCTACCTGCCTGATGCCTATAGGATCATGGCACAGAGGTATGGGGCTATAGGGGGATATAGGGTTATATGGGGTTATATGGGATGTTATGGGGTTATATGAGGTTCTATGGGGTATGGTATGGGGGTATGGGACCCCTTCCAGATGGAGAACGTGCAATGCTACCTGCCCGACGCATATAGGATCATGGCACAGAGGTATGGGGCTATAGGGGGATATGGGGTTATATGGGGTATATGGGGTTATATGGGGTGTGAGTATGGGGGTATGGGGGTATGGGACCCCTTCCAGATGGAGAACGTGCAGTGCTACCTGCCCGACGCATATAGGATCATGGCACAGAGGTATGGGGCTATAGGGGGATATGGGGTTATATGGGGTGTTATGGGGTTATATGGGGTTCTATGGGGTTATATGGGGTTATATGGGGTTATATGGGGTTCTATGGGACCCCTTCCAGATGGAGAACGTGCAGTGCTACCTGCCCGACGCATATAGGATCATGGCACAGAGGTATGGGGCTATAGGGGGATATGGGGTTATATGGGGTTATATAGGGTATTAGTGTTATAGGGGGGTTATATGGGGGTATATGGGGTTATATGGGGTATGGTATGGGGGTATGGGACCCCTTCCAGATGGAGAACGTGCAGTGCTACCTGCCTGATGCCTATAGGATCATGGCACAGAGGTATAGGGCTATAGGGGGCTATAGGGTTATATGGGGTTCTATGGGGTTCTATGGGGTTCTATGGGGCTATATAGGGTTCTATGGGGTTCTATGGGACCCCTTCCAGATGGAGAACGTGCAGTGCTACCTGCCCGACGCATATAGGATCATGGCACAGAGGTATGGGGCTATAGGGGGATATAGGGTTATATGGGGTATATGGGGTTATATGGGGTTATATGGGGTTATATGGGGTTCTATGGGGTTCTATGGGGTTCTATGGGGTTATATGGGGTTATATAGGGATATATGGGGTTCTATGGGGTTAGATGGGACCCCTTCCAGATGGAGAACGTGCAGTGCTACCTGCCTGATGCATATAGGATCATGGCACAGAGGTATGGGGCTATAGGGGGATATAGGGTTATATGGGGTTATATGGGGTTATATGGGGTTATATGGGGGTATATGGGGTTATATGGGGTTCTATGGGACCCCTTCCAGATGGAGAACGTGCAGTGCTACCTGCCCGACGCCTATAGGATCATGGCACAGAGGTATGGGGCTATAGGGGGATATGGGGTTATATGGGGTTATATGGGGTTATATGGGGTTATATGGGGATATATGGGGTTATATGGGGTATATGGGGTTATATGGGGTTCTATGGGACCCCTTCCAGATGGAGAACGTGCAGTGCTACCTGCCCGACGCATATAGGATCATGGCACAGAGGTATGGGGCTATAGGGTTATATGGGGTTATATGGGGTATGAGTGTTATAGGGGGGTTATATGGGGGTATATGGGGTTATATGGGGTTCTATGGGGTTATATGGGGTATATGGGGTTATATAGGGTTCTATGGGGTTCTATGGGGTTCTATGGGACCCCTTCCAGATGGAGAACGTGCAGTGCTACCTGCCTGATGCATATAGGATCATGGCACAGAGGTATGGGGCTATAGGGGGATATGGGGTTATATGGGGTTATATAGGGTATGAGTGTTATAGGGGGGTTATATGGGGGTATATGGGGTTCTATGGGACCCCTTCCAGATGGAGAACGTGCAGTGCTACCTGCCCGACGCATATAGGATCATGGCACAGAGGTATGGGGCTATAGGGAGATATAGGTTTATATGGGGTTATATGGGGTTATATGGGGTTATATGGGGTTATATGGGGCTATATAGGGTTCTATGGGGTTCTATGGGACCCCTTCCAGATGGAGAACGTGCAGTGCTACCTGCCTGACGCCTATAGGATCATGGCACAGAGGTATGGGGCTATAGGGGGATATGGGGTTATATGGGGTTATATGGGGTTATATGGGGTTATATGGGGTATATGGGGTTATATGGGGTATGGTATGGGGATATGGGACCCCTTCCAGATGGAGAACGTGCAGTGCTACCTGCCCGACGCATATAGGATCATGGCACAGAGGTATGGGGCTATAGGGGGATATGGGGTTATATGGGGTTATATGGGGTTATATGGGGTTATATGGGGTTATATGGGGTTATATGGGGTATATGGGGTTATATGGGGTATGGTATGGGGATATGGGACCCCTTCCAGATGGAGAACGTGCAGTGCTACCTGCCCGACGCCTATAGGATCATGGCACAGAGGTATGGGGCTATAGGGGGATATAGGGTTATATGGGGTTATATGGGGGTATATGGGGGGATATGGGGTTATATGGGGTTCTATGGGACCCCTTCCAGATGGAGAACGTGCAGTGCTACCTGCCTGATGCCTATAGGATCATGGCACAGAGGTATGGGGCTATAGGGGGATATGGGGTTATATGGGGTTCTATGGGGTTATATGGGGTTATATGGGGTTATATGGGGTTCTATGGGACCCCTTCCAGATGGAGAACGTGCAGTGCTACCTGCCTGACGCCTATAGGATCATGGCACAGATGTATGGGGCTATAGGGGGATATGGGGTTATATGGGGTTATATGGGGTTATATGGGGTATGAGTGTTATAGGGGGGTTATATGGGGTTCTATGGGGTTATATGGGGTTATATGGGGTATATGGGGTTATATGGGGTTCTATGGGGTTCTATAGGGTTATAGTATGGGGCTATGGGGGTATGGGACCCCTTCCAGATGGAGAACGTGCAGTGCTACCTGCCTGACGCCTATAGGATCATGGCACAGAGGTATGGGGCTATAGGGGGATATGGGGTTATATGGGGTTATATGGGGGTATATGGGGTTATACGGGATATGGTATAGGGGTATGGGGGTATGGGGATATAGGGGGGATGGGGACCAACCCCTTCCAGATGGAGAACGTGCAGTGCTACCTGCCCGACGCATATAGGATCATGGCACAGAGGTATAGGGCTATAGGGGGATATAGGGTTATATGGGGTTAGATGGGGTTATATGGGGTATGAGTGTTATAGGGGGGTTATATGGGGGTATATGGGGTTATATGGGGTATGGTATGGGGATATGGGACCCCTTCCAGATGGAGAACGTGCAGTGCTACCTGCCTGATGCCTATAGGATCATGGCACAGAGGTATGGGGCTATAGGGGGATATGGGGTTATATGGGGTTCTATGGGGTTATATGGGGTTATATGGGGTATATGGGGTTATATGGGGTTCTATGGGACCCCTTCCAGATGGAGAACGTGCAGTGCTACCTGCCCGACGCCTATAGGATCATGGCACAGAGGTATGGGGCTATAGGGGGATATGGGGTTCTATGGGGTTATATGGGGTGTTATGGGGTTATATGGGGTTCTATGGGACCCCTTCCAGATGGAGAACGTGCAGTGCTACCTGCCCGACGCATATAGGATCATGGCACAGAGGTATGGGGCTATAGGGGGATATAGGGCTATATGGGGTTATATGGGGTTATATGGGGTTATATGGGGTTATATGGGGTTATATGGGGGGATATGGGGTTCTATGGGACCCCTTCCAGATGGAGAACGTGCAGTGCTACCTGCCCGACGCATATAGGATCATGGCACAGAGGTATGGGGCTATAGGGGGATATAGGGTTATATGGGGTTATATGAGGTTCTATGGGGTTTCTATGGGGTTATATGAGGTTCTATGGGGTTCTATGTGGTTCTACGGTGTTCTATGTGGTTCTGTGGGGTTCTATGGGGTTCTATAGGGTTCTATTGGGTTATATGTGGTTCTATGGGGTTCTATGGTGTTCTATATGGTTCTATGTGATTCTATGGGGTTATATGGGGTTCTATGGGGTATGAGTGTTATAGGGGGGTTATATGAGGTTCTATGTGGTTCTATGTGGTTCTATGGGGTTCTATGTGGTTATATAGGGTTATATGAGGTTCTATGGGGTTTCTATAGGGTTATATGAGGTTCTATGGGTTTCTATGGGGTTCTATGGTGTTCTATGTGGTTCTATGGGGTTCTATAGGGTTCTATGGGGTTCTATAGGGTTCTATTGGGTTCTATGGGGTTCTATGGGGTTCTATGGGGTTATATGTGGTTCTATGGGGTTCTATGGTGTTCTATATGGTTCTATGTGATTCTATGGGGTTATATGGGGTTATATGGGGTTCTATGGGGTATGAGTGTTATAGGGGGGTTATATGAGGTTCTATGTGGTTCTATGAGGTTCTATGGGTTTCTATGTGGTTCTATGTGGTTCTATGGGGTTCTATGTGGTTATATAGGGTTATATGAGGTTCTATGGGTTTCTATAGGGTTATATGAGGTTCTATGTGGTTCTATGAGGTTCTATGGGGTTCTTTGGAGTTATATGGTGTTCTATGGGGTTATATGGGGTTATATGAGGTTCTATGGGGTTCTATGTGGTTCTATGGGGTTCTATGTGGTTATATAGGGTTATATGAGGTTCTATGGGTTTCTATAGGGTTATATGAGGTTCTATGTGGTTCTATGGGGTTCTATAGGGTTCTATGGGGTTCAATGTGGTTCTATGGGGTTCTATGGGGTTCTATGGGGTTATATATGGTTCTATGGGGTTCTATGGTGTTCTATATGGTTCTATGTGATTCTATGGGGTTATATGGGGTTCTATGGGGTATGAGTGTTATAGGGGGGTTATATGAGGTTCTATGTGGTTCTATGGGGTTCTATGTGGTTATGTAGGGTTATATGAGGTTCTATGTGGTTCTATGTGTTTCTATGGGGTTCTATAGGGTTCTATGGGGTTCTATGGGGTATGAGTGTTATAGGGGGGTTCTATGGTGTTCTATGGGGTTCTATGTGGTTCTATGGGGTTCTATGGTGTTCTGTGGGGTTCTATGGGGTTTTATGGGGTTCTATGTGGTTCTATGGTGGTTCTATGTGTTTCTATGGGGTTCTATAGGGTTCTATAGGGTTCTATGGGGTTCTATGGAGTATGAGTGTTATAGGGGGGTTCTATGGGGTTCTATGTGGTTCTATGGTGTTCTATGTGGTTCTATGGGGCTCTATGGGGTTCTTTGGAGTTATATGGTGTTCTATGGGGTTATAAGTGGTTATATGAGGTTCTATGGGGTTCTATGGGGTTCTATGTGGTTCTATGGGGTTCTATGTGGTTATATAGGGTTATATGAGGTTCTATGGGTTTCTATAGGGTTATATGAGGTTCTATGTGGTTCTATGAGGTTCTATGGGTTTCTATGGGGTTATATGAGGTTCTATGGGGTTCTATGGGGTTCTATGGGGTTCTGTGGGGCTCTATGGAGTTCTATGGTGTTCTATGGTGTTCTATGGGGTTATATGGGGTTATATGAGGTTATATGGGGTTATATGGAGTTATGTGGAGTTATATGGAGTTATATGGGGTTCTATGGGGTTATATGGGGTTATATGGAGTTATATGGGGTTCTATGGGGTTCTATGGGGTTATAAGGAGTTATATGGGGTTCTATGGGGTTATATGAGGTTATATGATGTTATATGGGGTTCTATGGGGTTATATGGGGTTATATGGGGTTCTATGTGGTTCTATGGGGTTATAAGTGGTTCTATGAGGTTCTATGTGGTTCTATGGGGTTCTATGTGGTTCTATTGGGTTCTATGGGGTTCTATGTGGTTCTATGTGTTTCTATGGGGTTCTATAGGGTTCTATAGGGTTCTATGGGGTTCTATGGGGTATGAGTGTTATAGGGGGGTTCTATGGGGTTCTGTGGGGTTCTATGTGGTTCTATGGGGTTCTATGGGTTTCTATGTGTTTCTATGTGTTTCTATGGGGTTCCGGTCTCTGCCCCACAGATGCAATAACCGCACTCAGTGTGTGGTGGTGGCCGGTTCCGACGCCTTCCCCGACCCCTGTCCCGGCACCTACAAGTACCTGGAGGTGCAGTACGACTGCGTGCCCTACAGTGAGTCCCGCCCCACGGCGCCCAGCCCCACGGCGGCCCCGGCCCCACAGCCCCACACAGCCCCACGTCACCCCATAACCCCAGCCCTAAAACCCCATGGGACCCTTCAATCCACCCCATAGATCCCACAGCCCCTTATAGGGCCAGACAGGAAGTCCCGCCCCTTATAGGGCAACAGGAAGTTTCTTATAGGGCCAAACAGGAAGTCCCGCCCCTTATAGGGCCAAAAACAGGAAGTCCCGCCCCTTATAGGGCGAAACAGGAAGTCCCTTATAGGGTGAAACAGGAAGTCCCGCCCCTTATAGGGTGAAATAAGAAGTCCCGCCCCCTATAGGGCCAAACAGGAAGTCCCGCCCCTTATAGGGCAACAGGAAGTCCCTTATAGGGTGAAACAAGAAGTCCCGCCCCTTTTAGGGCCAAAAACAGGAAGTCCCGCCCCTTATAGGGTGAAACAGGAAGTCCCGCCCCTTATAGGGTGAAACAAACAGGAAGTCCCGCCCCTTATAGGGCCAAACAGGAAGTCCCGCCTCTTATAGGGCAACAGGAAGTCCCTTATAGGGCTAAACAGGAAATCCTGCCCCTTATAGGGCCAAACAGGAAGTCCCGCCCCTTATAGGGTGAAACAGGAAGTCCCGCCCCTTATAGGGCCAAACAGGAAGTCCCGCCCCTTTTAGGGCCAAACAAACAGGAAGTCCCGCCCCTTATAGGGCGAAACAGGAAGTCCCGCCCCTTATAGGGTGAAACAAACAGGAAGTCCCGCCCCTTATAGGGTGAAATAGGAAGTCCCGCCCCTTATAGGGCCAAACAGGAAGTCCCGCCCCTTATAGGGTGAAACAAACAGGAAGTCCCGCCCCTTATAGGGCCAAACAGGAAGTCCCGCCTCTTATAGGGCAACAGGAAGTCCCTTATGGGGCCAAACAGGAAGTCCCGCCCCTTATAGGGCCAAACAAACAGGAAGTCCCGCCCCCTATAGGGCCAAACAGGAAGTCCCGCCCCTTATAGGGCCAAACAAACAGGAAGTCCCGCCCCTTATAGGGCCAGACAGGAAGTCCCGCCCCTTATAGGGCCAAAAACAGGAAGTCCCGCCCCTTATAGGGTCAAACAGGAAGTCCCGCCCCTTATAGAGCCAAACAAACAGGAAGTCCCGCCCCTTATAGGGCACAACAGGAAGTCCCGCCCCTTATAGGGCGAAACAAACAGGAAGTCCCGCCCCTTATGGGGCCAAACAGGAAGTCCCGCCCCTTATAGGGCACCCCGGCGGCCATGACACCTCCCTGGTGCATTATGGGCCGCTTCCTCTCTCCCCAGGGCCGGCGTGGGGGACCCCCCCCCCCAATATCCCCCTATTCCCCCCCTTTGCCCCCCCCCACCCCCCATTTGCTTTGCAGGAGCCGCGGGGGCGGAGCCAGGATGGCGGTGGGGGCGGGGCCGGCACGAGAACACGCATTACATGCTAAGAACACGCCAAGCACACACCAAGCACACACCAAGGTGTGCTTAGCACATGCCAAGAGCCCACTGACATGTTAAGCACATGTGAAGCACGCTGAGCACACGCCTGGCCCACTGAGCACATGTGTGTGTGTTTCAGGCGCATGCCAAGCACATGTTAAGTACATACCAGGCACATACTAAGCACATGCTAAGCATACACCAAGCACATGTTAAACACTCCAAGTACACAGCAAATATGTGCTAAAACACGCCAAGCACACGTTAAGCACATAGCAGGCACACACCAAGCACATGTTAAGTACATGTTAAGTACATGTTAGGCACACCCCAAGCACACACCAGGCACACGCCAAGAACACACTAAGCACATGTTAGGTATATGCCAACACACACCACGCACATGTTAAGCACACACCAAGCACATGTTACACATGTGTTAAGTACACACCAAGCACATATTAAGTACACGCCCAGCACATGTTACACGTATGTTAATTACACACCAAGCACATGTTAAACACTCTAAGTACATACCAAACATGTGCTAAGAACACACCAAGCACACGTTAAGCACACACCAAGAACACGTTAAACACATGTTAGGAATATACCAAACACACACCACGCACATGTTAAGTACACACCAAGCACATATTAAGCACACACCAAGAACATGTTACACACGTTAGGGACGTGTTAAGTACACACCAAGCACACGTTACATACATGCTAAGAATACACCAAGCACACACCATACACATGCTAAGAACAGGTCAAGCACATGCTAAGCACATGTTAGGCACACACCAAGCACATGTTAAGCACACACCAAGCAAACACAATACACATGCTAAGCACACACTAAGCACATATTAAGCACACACCAAGCACATGTTACACACATTTTAAGCATGCACCAAGCACATGTTAAGAACATGCCAAGCACATGTTAGGCACACACAAACCACATGTTAAGCACACACCAAGCACACACCATACACATGCTAAGCACACACCAAGTACATGTTACACACATGTTAAGGACATGTTAAGCACACGCCATACATATGCTAAGCACACACCAAGCACATGCAATGCACACACCAAGCACATGTTAAGCACACACCAAGCACAGACCATACACATGCTAAGAACTCACCAAGCACATGCTAAGAACATATTAAGCACACACCAAGCACATGTTACGCACATGTTAAGCACACACCAAGCACATGTTAAGAACACACCAAGCACATGTTAAGAACACACCAAGCACACACCATACACATGCTAAGCACACACCAAGCACATGTTAGGAACACACCAAGCACACACCATACACATGCTAAGCACATGCCAAGCACATGTTAAGTACACACCAAGCACATGCCATACACATATTAAGCACACACCAAGCACATGTTACGCACATGTTAAGCACACACCAAGCACATGTTAAGAACACACCAAGCACACACCATACACATGCTAAGCACACACCAAGCACATGTTAAGCACACACCATACACATTTTAAGCACACACCAAGCACATGTTAAGTACACACCAAGCACACACCATACACATGCTAAGCACACGCCAAGCACATGTTAAGAACACACCAAGCACACACCATACACATGCTAAGCACACACCAAGCACATGTTACGCACATGTTAAGCACACACCAAGCACATGTTAAGTACACACCAAGCACACACCATACACATGCTAAGCACACGCCAAGCACATGTTAAGAACACACCAAGCACACACCATACACATGCTAAGCACACGCCAAGCACATGTTAAGAACACACCAAGCACACACCATACACATGCTAAGCACACACCAAGCACATGTTACGCACATGTTAAGCACACACCAAGCACATGTTAAGTACACACCAAGCACACACCATACACATGCTAAGCACACGCCAAGCACATGTTAAGAACACACCAAGCACACACCATACACATGCTAAGCACACGCCAAGCACATGTTACGAACACACCAAGCACATGTTAAGAACACACCAAGCACACACCAAGCACATGTTACGCACATGTTAAGCACACACCATACACATTTTAAGCACACACCAAGCACATGTTAAGAACACACCAAGCACACACCATACACATGCTAAGCACACGCCAAGCACATGTTAAGCACACACCAAGCACACACCATACACATTTTAAGCACACACCAAGCACATGTTACGCACATGTTAAGAACACACCAAGCACATGTTAAGCACACACCAAGCACATCTTAAGCACATGCTAAGTACACACCAAGCACAGACCAAGCACATGCTAAGCACATGTTAAGCACACACCAAGCACATGTTAAGAACACACCAAGCACATGTTAAGTACACACCAAGCACACAGCATACACATGCTAAGCACACGCCAAGCACATGTTAAGAACACACGAAGCACACGCCAAGCACATGTTAAGCACACACCAAGCACATGTTAAGAACACACCAAGCACACACCATACACATTTTAAGCACACACCAAGCACATGTTACGCACATGTTAAGAACACACCAAGCACATGTTAAGCACACACCAAGCACATCTTAAGCACATGCTAAGTACACACCAAGCACAGACCAAGCACATGCTAAGCACATGTTAAGCACACACCAAGCACATGTTAAGAACACACCAAGCACATGTTAAGTACACACCAAGCACACAGCATACACATGCTAAGCACACGCCAAGCACATGTTAAGAACACACGAAGCACACGCCAAGCACATGTTAAGCACACACCAAGCACATGTTAAGAACACACCAAGCACACACCATACACATTTTAAGCACACACCAAGCACATGTTACGCACATGTTAAGCACACGCCATACACATGCTAAGCACACGCCAAGCACATGTTAAGAACACACCAAGCACATGTTAAGCACACACCAAGCACACACCATACACATGCTAAGCACACACCAAGCACATGCTAACCACACAACAAGCACATGTTAAGAACACACCAAGCACACACCAAGCACACGCTAAGCACACGTTAAGCCCATGTTACTCACACCCCGCTCCGTGCCGGCTGCGTCCCTGCGATGCCGGCGCCGTGGGGCCGGGCCATGGGGTGGGGGGTTGGGGGTGGGTTGTTGTGGGGTGTTGTTGGGGGGGTTGTTGGTTGTGGGTCGATCTATGGGGCAGCGCTGTGGGTCGGGGCCGTTCCTTTGCAGGTGACGCCGTGATGCAGCTCATCGCTTCCTTGCAGGGCCGGGACCACGGGATTAATGGGGGGGGGGGGGTTTAAAATGGGGAGGGGGGGGGTTGGAAATGAGGGGGGGGGGAGAAGGGGGGGGGAAGGGGGTGGGGGGAAGGGGGGGGTTGTGTCTGTCTGTCTGTCGTCCCCCCCCCCCCATTATGTCGCCTCTATCAGTGCCCTCCATGTCTGTCTGTCTGTCCATCCCCCCCCCCCCCGTGTGTCTGTCCATCCATCCCATCCCATCCCATGCATCACATAATATCCCGTCCCATCCCATCCCATCCATCCCATAACATCCCATAATATCCCGTCCCATCCCATCCCATATCTATCCCATAATATACTGTCCCATCCATCCCATAATAACCCATCCCATCCCATCCATCCCATAATATCCCATAACATCCCATCCCATCCATCCCATCCCATAACATCCCATAACATCCCATAACATCCCATAACATCCCTTAACATCCCATAATATCCCATAACATCCCATAACATCCCATAATATCCCATAATATCCCATAACATCCCATAACATCACATAATATCCCATAACATCCCATAATATCCCATAATATCCCATAATATCCCATAACATCCCATAACATCCCATAATATCCCATAACATCCCATAACATCCCATAACATCCCATAATATCCCATAACATCCCATAATATCCCATAATATCCCATAACATCCCATAACATCCCATAATATCCCATAATATCCCATAATATCCCATAATATCCCATAACATCCCATAATATCCCATAATATCCCATAACATCCCATAACATCCCATAACATCCCATAACATCCCATAACATCCCATAATATCCCATAACATCCCATAATATCCCATAATATCCCATAACATCCCATAATATCCCATAATATCCCATAATATCCCATAACATCCCATAATATCCCATAATATCCCATAACATCCCATAATATCCCATAACATCCCATAACATCCCATAATATCCCATAATATCCCATAACATCCCATAATATCCCATAACATCCCATAATATCCCATAATATCCCATAACATCCCATAATATCCCATAACATCCCATAATATCCCATAATATCCCATAATATCCCATAATATCCCATAATATCCCATAACATCCCATAATATCCCATAACATCCCATAATATCCCATAACATCCCATAATATCCCATAATATCCCATAACATCCCATAATATCCCATAATATCCCATAATATCCCATAACATCCCATAATATCCCATAATATCCCATAACATCCCATAATATCCCATAACATCCCATAACATCCCATAATATCCCATAATATCCCATAACATCCCATAACATCCCATAATATCCCATAATATCCCATAACATCCCATAATATCCCATAATATCCCATAACGTCCCATAACATCCCATAATATCCCATAACATCCCATAACATCCCATCCATCCCATAATATCCCATAATATCCCATAATATCCCATAACATCCCATAATATCCCATAACATCCCATAACATCCCATAACATCCCATAATATCCCATAACATCCCATAACATCCCATAATATCCCATAACATCCCATAATATCCCATAATATCCCATAATATCCCATAATATCCCATAACATCCCATAATATCCCATAACATCCCATAACATCCCATAACATCCCATAACATCCCATAATATCCCATAATATCCCATAACATCCCATAATATCCCATAACATCCCATAATATCCCATAACATCCCATAACATCCCATAACATCCCATAACATCCCATAATATCCCATAACATCCCATAACATCCCATAATATCCCATAATATCCCATAACATCCCATAACATCCCATAACATCCCATAATATCCCATAACATCCCATAACATCCCATAATATCCCATAACATCCCATAATATCCCATAACATCCCATAATATCCCATAACATCCCATATATCCCATAATATCCCATAATATCCCATAACATCCCATAACATCCCATAACATCCCATAATATCCCATAATATCCCATAACATCCCATAATATCCCATAATATCCCATAATATCCCATAACATCCCATAATATCCCATAACATCCCATAATATCCCATAACATCCCATAATATCCCATAACATCCCATAATATCCCATAATATCCCATAATATCCATAACATCCCATAACATCCCATAACATCCCATAATATCCCATAATATCCCATAACATCCCATAATATCCCATAATATCCCATAATATCCCATAACATCCCATAATATCCCATAACATCCCATAATATCCCATAAATCCCATAATATCCCATAACATCCCATAATATCCCATAATATCCCATAATATCCCATAATATCCCATAACATCCCATAATATCCCATAATATCCCATAATATCCCATAACATCCCATAATATCCCATAATATCCCATAATATCCCATAACATCCCATAACATCCCATAATATCCCATAACATCCCATAACATCCCATAATATCCCATAATATCCCATAACATCCCATAATATCCCATAATATCCCATAATATCCCATAACATCCCATAATATCCCATAATATCCCATAATATCCCATAATATCCCATAACATCCCATAATATCCCATAATATCCCATAATATCCCATCCCATAATAACCCATCCCATCCATAATATCCCATCCCCTTCTGCCCCCCCAGGTCCGTCTGTCCATCCATCCCATCCCCCCCCCTCCCCATCAGTCTGTCTGTCCATCCTCATTCTGCCCCCTCCCCCCCAGTCCATCCATCCACCCCCCCCCAACATCTGTCTGTCCATCCATCCCCCCCCCCCAATCAGTCTGTCTGTCTGTCCATCCCCATTCTGACCCCCCCCCCTCCCCGTCTGTCTGTCCATCCATCCCACCCTCCCTCCTTTCCCCCCCCCCCAGTCTGTCTGTCCATCCATTCCCCCCCCCCCTTCATCCCCTCTATCCCCCCCCTGCCCCCCCCAAACTGTCCGTCTGTCCATCCATCCCCCCCCCCATTGTCTGTCCATCCATCCCATCCCCCCCCCCCAATCAGTCTGTCTGTCCATCCTCATTCTGACCCCCCCCCCCATTGTCCGTCTGTCCATCCCCCCCCCCCCCCCCAATCCATCTCCCCCCATCCATCCATCAATCCCCCCCCCCATTTGGATCCATTCCCCCCCCCCCCCCGTTTGTCCGTCTGTCCATCCATCCCATCCCCCCCCCCCCATCAGTCTGTCTGTCCATCCCCATTCTGACCCCCCCCCCCACTGTCCGTCTGTCCATCCCACCCCCCCCCATCCGTCAATCCCCCCCCCCCCCATTGTCCGTCTGTCCACCCCCCCCATCCATCAATCCCCCCCCCCCCATTCTGATCCCCCCCCCCCCCATTGTCCGTCTGTCCGTCCATCCCCTCAGGGTGGGGGCTCCAATTTATGGGGTGGGGGGGCAATGAATGGGAGGTGGGGTGGGGGGGGTCGTTTGGGCCCCCCAGGCTGGGGGTGGGGGGGGCCGGAAGCCGTTTAATCTCTCTTCTCTTTGTCTCCTCTCGCCCCGCCCGGCTGAACCCCATAAACCCCCCCCCCAAAAAAACCCCTAAACCTCCCCCCGACCCCATTCACCCCATATATCCCAACCCCCCCCCCCAACCTGAACCCCCCCCCCCCGCATTTCTTCTGGTGCTAAAATAGGAGTGGAGCAAAAAGGTAACGCTGGGACCCCCCCCATAGACCCCATAATCCCCCCATAGACCCCATAACCCCCCATAGACCCCATAACCCCCCATAGACCCCATAACCCCCCCCCATAGACCCCATAACCCCCCCATAGACCCCATAACCCCCCCCATAGACCCCATAACCCCCCCCCATAGA